>NW_026864431.1:0-33229 GCF_026571515.1 Ruditapes philippinarum
CCCCCTATTGTATTGTTGTGGTATATGTTATGTGATATTTTTTGTTTCTTCTATTTGCAATGAGTAACTCGGGTAGTTCCATGAGTCTCACTTGAAATAATGTAAAATCACCCTTTAGGATATGTCGCCTGCTCAATTTAATTTGTTCTTTGACGTATGTCTGTGATATCCAGGTTTCATAACCTAACAGCCCCTCTCAAAATTCCATATTATCTAGTTCTGTCTATTGTTTTCTCGTTTAGGGCACACCAATTCTTTTGATTGGGGACTTATGGAATGTAACAAACGTGTCTCATTGAAGGTTCACTATTGACAAGACACTAATTAAGCATTTTGTTGTAAATGACATCAGTTTGACATTTACCGTCTGGGATAAGTATCCAAATTAACCAATCTGCTATTAACTGGAATCATGCTTTATTTGAACAATTACCGACCAAACATTACTTAAGAACAATACTTAATGCGCTGTAAAAAATGAGTTAATCATTAACTGTGTCATAGGAATCAAAAACAACAAAGTGTACTGCAATATCAAACTTACTCGTTATTCAAAATTCGAAATATGACCTAATCTCTACACTTCTAATAAGTTTAACTACTTCTATCTATGTAATGAGGCATACAAAACGATAGCTTTTACAAATTATTTGCGCTTCTGCAGTTTATTGCAATTCTGTGTTTCATGTTTATACTCTAAAAAGATGAATACACCCTGGTAACGTGAAAACGTTTCTGAACTTATGAACTGTTTTTTTGTTGTTTTTTTTTTCAATAGTTGAGCTGACGATAAGACCCCATTTTACCATATTTAAGGGGCTAATAAAAATTATATATGTTTATTTATCCCTTAAAAAAATAAAGAAGTATTTGTTCTGCTAAGCAAGTTCTCTTTGAAACATTCCAACAGTTATAAATGATTGATATGAACTTACCAACATCTTGAAAGTGAAAAATATTTCCTACTTTAACTGTGACTTGTAAATGAAATAAACTAATTATTTAAAAAATGATTGAAAATTGTTGTCATGTGTTATAATAATAAATAAAATTTCTAAAAATGATCTGATACTATATATAAAGTAGACAAAAAGGATATTAATAAAGCAAATACCTTTTAGGTTTCCTGAACGTTTCAAAGCACATTTAAATTCCAGCATTAACTATTTTTATACAACTACTATAATACTTCCTGCTTAGAATATATAGATATACCAAATAAAAATCTAACATACACAAACATATTCCGGTCCTGTTAAAACCGGCCTAATAAACCAGTTCGTTCGTTAAAATCCGTCATTGTGGCAAAAATCGCGTGTTTAGTGATGCAATGCATATACTCGTACTATAACTAAAACAATGTTTGAACAGGTAACAGGTTATAACACACAACAAGCTGTTGTAAGAATGTCAGTAAGTTCCTCACTCATTGTAAATAATGTATGTTTAATGTTTCAGCATTAATTCTCTGTTGATATTTTTGCTCTTGGTATTTATAACTGAAGTGATCATGGATGATGGTATAAATATGTTTGCAAAATTAAAATTAGAAATTGAAGTATTCTTATTTAAGAGTTTTTGAAACATTTATAAGCCTAGTTTTGTACTCGTAACTTGAGCACGTGCTCGTACAATCTTTAATGGTTTTTTTTTTGCTTGCTGATATTCATTCGAGGTTTCTATTTATATTCGCTCTTCAACCACTTAAAATAGATGAAATATTGTTTGTCAAAGCATTTTTTACCATATTGCGGGATGATATGTTTGGCTGCACCTAGAGCTTTCACTGTAACTCTTCTTCATACAGTGGATTTTCCACTTTATCAACACTTTCGTTAACACTTGACCATTATTGTGCCAGTATTGTGCCATGGCAAATGGTCAGCGGTACGTTGATGACGACGTCCTCGTATAATAATAATAATAATAATAATAATAATAATAATAAACACTTTATTTCATGAAGGTAACATATTAAGAAATACAAATCTTATTTACAATATGGCCTTCAATTAAACAAGATAATGAAAGTCACAAATATGTACACACATATTAAAAACAACATAAACAACAACCATTCAAATTGACAGACACATGCATACATCAGATTCATTTAAATTGTATATCAATCAAATATTTTTTCATATTTCTTTTAAAAAGCATATAGAGACGAAGACTCTTTAATATATAAAGGTAAATTATTCCATACTTGCACTTTGCATTATTTCTAAAAGTTCTTTTAAACATATTTCGTATTAGATCTTACATGTATTATGTTTCTATTTGTAGTTGATCTAAGTGTATACGTTTGATTTTCGAAAACACTATGATATCTGAAAATGTAGGAAGGAGTCAATCCTTGTATAGATTTAAATACTAAATAATGCTGTATGATACGTGGCATCTATTTTCGAAAAGTAAACCAGTTTAATTTAAGGAAAAGCTGTAAAGAAGGCGTTTAAACTGGTTTACACAATATTATCTTTTGCTGCGCGTTTCTGCAGTTTATTCACTTTTTTCAAATTTCAGTTTTATTACAAGTACTCCATATAATACAACAATAATCAAAACAAGGTAAAAGAGGGTAAAAAATATAAGGGCATTTAAAAAAAAAACATTTCTTTCATTTCAGCGGATAAAAAGTACGATATACGCTTTAAGAGAGCAATTGTTTTGTAATTTATTACAGACGTGCTTTATTTGAACATTCCATTTTAAGTTTTTTCATCTTAAGTAAATACCTAATAATTTCTGTTGATTTCGTTTGACTTAGGCATGTTACCTTCTATATTTATATCTAAAGAAGGTTTTGATTTTTTTTATTTTCTGACCCTATTTATCATACAAGTGGTCTTTTTTCGGATTATTGCCATGTTGTTTAATTTACACCATTTGCTTATATTATCAACATCACATTCAGAGTTCTCTGAATCACTTCAAATTTTTTTATTTGATGCATGCATAGTTGTATCGTCAGCATACATGTCTATGTTAGAGTGTTTGTACTAAATGCGGCATTATCATTAACGTAGAAAATGAAAAGTAAAAGGGCCTAATATAGACCCTTGAGGGACCCCTGATTTCAACCTGTTCCCACTATTTGAAAGACTATTTTCCATATTTGATAAACTGTGTTCATTTTCAAGATATGATTTGAAGAGTTTAATTGAGCGTGTTTGAAAATTTGTACAATTTTAACTTATGCAACAATATTTGTGATCTACCAAATCAAATGCCTTCTTTAGGTCTAAAAATACTGTGCTATCAAAACAGCCCTCATCTAAATCGTTAAGGAAGGATTCTATGAGTCGTATTAGAGCTGTTTGACAAGAATGTTTTTTTTCTGAAACCCGACTGACTTTCATGAATAATATTAGTTTCGTATATATAACTGTGTAATTTGTGATGCAATATGCTTTTCAAAAATTTTTGATATGGTTGGCAAAATTGAAATAGGTCTATAATTATTTGGATCTTCTTTTGGTCCATTTTTGTAAATTGGAAGTACATATGCTTCTTTAAGTTTTTCAGGCAAAAAAATGCCATTCTAATGGAAATTATTTATTATAGAAAGCTATAGCTATGCTTAATAGTCACCACAGCGCTTTTAAGAATACGCGGCCCATTCTTCCATCATTTCCTGTTGATTTTGTTTACATTTAGTTTATCAATAAGTAGTTTTACTTGGAATGGGGCTGATTTCATCAATAATAAAAGTATGCCCTTGAAGTTTTTTGTTCAGTTGTTCTTCTAGTGATTTGAAATTTTCTGTTTTTTGAATTTCGATTTGTTAAGGAAATTCAGAAATATTGATAAAAATGACCATTGATTGCATTTAAAATATTATTTTCCCCAGTTATTATATTACCATCTATATTGTTATGGAATTAGGCAATTTGATATTTCCCGTTCAGTACCATTATCGTTAGTAATATCTTTAATATTTTTCCAAAGCGTACTCGGGTCTTTCTTATCCTTGACGGCATTATTGAAGTAATTTTTTTGTGTTTGTTTAATTAAATTATTTGTTTTATTCCGCCACAGTTTATATGAATCCCACTGATTAGATTTTTTATAATTATCTCTTTTCAAGCGTGCATTTTTAATTTCTTCATCGTACCAATGTGGCTGTTGTGTTCCTTTTTATACGTTTAATTTTAAATGGTGCATGCTTTACAAGAATATTATTTATCATGTTAAAAAACAATTCTATAGCTTCATTTACATAATTAAATGTCTCTATACTATCAAAATTAGAATCAATTAGATCACGTTTTGAAACGATTCTGTATCAAATTTAGCAAAAACTTCTATATTTTATAGTTTTTGTGATTACCTGCATGTGTGCTAGTATTTCCTCTAGTGAAACATATTAAATAATGGTCACTGACACAAATTTGTGATACGAAGTTTTCATTAATTTTATCAAGATTATTTGTGTAAATGTGATCAAATATTGATGAACTGTTTTTTGTCACTCTTGTAGGTTTATAAATGATTTGCCTAAGATCGTATTTCAGTAAAAGTGATGCCCATTTATTGTTTTAAAAACCCTTCTTCTGAACTATATTGTATATTAAAATCACCTAGAATGTGCATTTCTAAAATTCATTTCTGATCAGCCATTTCAAGATGTTTTTCATACAAGTCAGCCCAAAAACCTGTTTGAATCAGGGGGTCTATATACAAGTTTAAGAGAAATGGTTTACATTTCACAAATTAATTTCTATCCATATCGATTCAATTTCGGCTGTTTCTAAATCATATCTTCGTTTAAAAGGGACGCTGTCTTTTACATAAACAAGTATACCCCTCCCTTTTTACCAACTCTGTCTTTTCTCTCAAAAACGTAGCTTGATATTTCAATGTCTTTATCAGATACATTCATAGTTAAAAACGTTTCACATAATCCAAATACATGCGCTTTAAATTCGTTTAGAATTATTCGAATTTCATCGAATTTTGGGAGTAAATGCTGTACATTTAAATTCATGACATGAAAACCCTTTTGTTTAAATTTGACTCTTTCGTTATCAAAATACGAATTATCGCAATGGTCATTTTTACTTATTATAGCATAAAATCGGTTATTTTCCCCTCTTTTGCCCATGTTATAACGGGGCCAAAACCATGCGTTAACATAGTCACGCGCTCTTGTTATAGCCCGATTTTACCTATGCGCAATACATACAGGGCCCAGTAAACAAACAAAAAATGACGATTTGGCCTGTTTGCCAGAGTCATGCGCTCTTGTTATATTGGAATTATTAATTCGAGGGCCTCAGTCGCATAACGGCGAGCAGCATTCAAGTAATTATGCCGGCAATACGGCGTATAGACATCGCCGCTTATCTTGGTTGTCGCCCTTTCTTAGAAACGGACAGTTGTCAATGTAAACAAATAGAATCTGTCATTCAGTTTAATCCCCCAATTTACTTACAAAAATGGAAGGCACAAAATGAATATAAGAAAACGTTGTTTTATTGACGTTTATATTGATAAATGTTCTGTATGTTTCTTTGAGAGAATAATGTTTTATGCCTGATTATTTTTAACTTGCGTGCTTAAAAAAAAAAACGATTCTGAATTTGAATCTGATGTCACTGATCTTTTTCCTGCCGCCAATCTGTAATCATTCTAGGAATTTCTGAGGCGTCTGTTTTGTCTTGGGTAGAGTAATGTTATGTTTTTCTTAAGTTAATATATCTCCAAAGTTAAACTTTGTTAAATCAATTAAAATTCGAAATTTCGTTCGGTTCTCAAGTTGTTGGCCCCGGAAAAAATAAAACGCATACGTAAAACATGTAGAGTTGGATAAATACCGTTCAAGCACAAGGATTTTATGTTTGTGTTTTGTATTTAATATACATCATGAATCTGTTTTAAAATTTTATGCTATAATAGCGTCAACGCACGTTTATTTCGTGTTATAAAGTCTGCAGAGTCCCTCCGAACTGTTGGAGCCCTCGCCCTACCGGGCTCGGGCACAAACCGTTCCTCGGGACTCTGCAGACGTTATAACACGGAAAAACGTGCGTTAACCCTATAACATTATATTAGAAATCCCATCAGAGGTTCTTGAGTTGTTATTAATGCTAGATAGTTTGTTTAAATGATTACAGCTGCTTAACTTGCTATAAATAGTAGATCCTAAATTATTTAATCTTTTACATGTATATGCAAAAATATATCTTAGTTCAGAGGATAATTGTTCCGAATTACAATTGTTTACAAAGTTGTAATAATCATAAGTACTATTTGAATTTACCGAAACGGAATCGGAATTGCTCTGTTCGATAACAAATTTGTTACATATATTACTATAATAAATATCATTATCAGTAGTATTTAGTGTTTTAACTGATAGGCAATCGCATTTACATTGCTCTAAATTGCATTTGCTACAAAGATTTATAAATAGGCTATCTGTATCAAATTGATTAATAAACACGTGCCTGTCTGCTTTTTCCTACCATTCACGGTATCTACAGTCAACAGTTTTATGATTGTTCCTACCACATATTTTACACAGAGATCCAAAGATTTTAGGTTCTGTTCGGAATTGCCAATATCCATTTTCTGTTTTCTTGACGTTTTGTATTCTGTGTATCTGTATGATATCTACCAGTCATTGCTTGTTTCGTCTTTACAATAGTCAGCGATTTGTTAATACACCTTACCAACGCACTAGACCCTCTTGTATTATGATGAATTCCATCACGATGATACATGTGCTTCACTACATTTCCATCTCCATACACAAATGAACTATATGAATCTATCAGTGTTGCACCTGTTTCATAACAAATTTTTCTAATGGCAATGTTCATCGGAGTTACATCGACGTCTATTCTCGGGCATATTGTACATAAATATACGTTAATGCCATGTTGATATAAGTAGTTGATGGTCTTTGTTAATTCTATGCTACTTACAGTTGTTGGTGTGCTTGAAGCAACGTCATTTCCGCCTACATAAATCATTACATTTTTGCAACCAGATATATTCCAGTTACACAACTTATGTGATATATCTCTCACAACAGCTCCTCTTATGCAGTATGTCTCTGTAAAAGTGTGAAGCCCGCGTTGATTTATTCCCTTTATAATTGAATCGCCTATTATAAGCGTTTCCGGGATTGATCTTGAAACAGGTTTTTCTGGTGCTGTACTGTCTGATATATCTAAAAAAAGATCTACGTTGTCGTTTTACCATCTCTGTATTATTCGTGACACTTTTAGTATGACTGTCCGCAATATTAGTTTGAGTATATCGAATAGTTTTTGGTATTGTTCCTTCCATCGTATGTTTTTCATCATGTTTCGGTGATTTTTCGCTAATGTGGATATTTTGATTTATATCATCCTTAGAGACATTCGTTTCTTGCGAATCCAAAAAACTGCACACCTTCATCTTAAGAATATCTGTTATAGATTGTAATTTTTTGTGGATAGAATAATCTACCGATTTCACTTGTGTTTCGATGGATTTTGCCGCTTCATTGATCACATCAACTTGCTTAATTAACGAATTGGATTCAAGAGATATCTTTTTCTTCACACTCATGATTTCATCTTTAATGTGCACGAACTGTTCCTTTGAAAAATTAATGTGTTGTGATACTTCCTGACGTAATTCATTTACACTACTTTGTAATGCAAGTACAATTTCTTTCAAAATCACTAACTCAGAATATTCATGTCTTTCACTTACATTTTCATTGTCCTCAGTGATTTCATCTTCATTAGTACTAGTATTATCTTGTGTATCAAGTTCATTATCACTAACGTTCCCTTCCGAAATTATATTTAAATTTGTAGCCGTTTCGGGCGCTTCGTCATTCTGCCAATTGTCTTCAGAATTTAAATTGTTTAATATCCATTGTTTGATATTTTCATTTACTTCTGAGAGGGATAAATCGTTTGATAAAAGACCGGCTTCAATATAATCCAACATTTTCGGTAGATCAGTTTCAAGAAAGTGCCTTGTTTGTTTTCCGTTAACAAGGCATGTGCACTTTGAATGATACATATTAAATGTATAAAGATGCGTCTTACCGTTTGATACTTTATATCTTGTTTCTACCAATCTATCTTTCTTGTCATATACGGGAATTATCTTCCGGTTATTTTGTGGAGAATTCTCCGAATAAAAATGTTCTGCAGCCGCCTTTAAAAATTCATAAGTTCCAGTATTGAGCGTTATTTTTACTCCTCCACCCGTCTGTTCAATGTTCATCTGAACACGCTCTGTCGCTTGCAATTTCTTTCTCATGGCTGTTTTCTCATTCAAGATGTAGGGTTTTAAATCCGCTGTTTGATCACGCACATTACTATGATTTCTATTAATGATCGTTTCAATCGCTAAATGTTCATCATCCATTATTGTAAAATTTTGTCACATAACATTCATCAAAATTAATGAAAAATACATGAAAATGATCGTCTTTTAATTTCTCACATTTCTATTGTTTTTTCTTTTGAATTTAACGTTTTTCATACTTTAAATAAATTATTTTTCTTTTTTTTACGTCGCAGATTTAAAGTTGTTTACGTCCAACCGGACGTGACGTCATGAAACTGACGTAATTTCGGGGTTTGTTGACGGTTGTTGGTGAACTGACAAACTCTTCGCGAATCACGTGACATAGGTGACCAGTCATTAGCTATTGAAGTTCTATCGATCGACGCTGAACAATAGTTTGTTTATATAGGTAATCGTGTAAGCATTGGAAAGTCCGAATTAGGTTCGTAATCTGTAGGCAGGGGCATACGTAAGTATCCCATGACGCTATCTCATTTAGCGAATCAGTCTTGCACAACTTTTCCGTCGGTAGTACTTTCTGGCCAGGTATACAAGGTTTAGTTCGGATAACATTCTGATGTCCAAACTGTCAGATGTCTACGATTTCGTTTGTAAAGTCTCTTTTTATATATATATTTTTTCGGAAAGCCCTTTTTTGCATTTGTGAGAATTAATGTATTATGCTCGTTATTTTGCCTTTTGACTTGACTTCTTGAAGCCGTGCTCTTCTTATTTTGATTCAAAATTTACACCTGACATTTCAATGGTTTCACAACCGGAACAGAACAGAAAAAAGGAGAAAAAAAGAAAACTAAATACAAATACCAGCAACAATGACAACAACAAATATGTGCAAAAGAAAAAATAAAACACCAACACCACCACCAAAAAAAAAAAAAAAAAAAAACAGCAATTGAACACATAGTAAATCAAATTTATTCTTTGTGTCTGATCGCATTTATAGGAAATAGATGTGCTCGTTACAGGGGACTATTTTACTCCACTTAAGTTTTGTGTGTCTCTTTGTCGTATTCTATATCGTTAATGTCAACATACTTTAGACGTTACAACACCATGACTGGAAGTTTACCAAGACTGTATGTACAAACAAGGTTGACCAATGAGGAACATTTCCCTTCCCATTATCACAGATTATATAATTTGATAACAGCATTGTAAATGCAGCAAGAGATTCTCTGAAAATGAAAAATTAAAAAGTTGCTCAAAGCATCTTAAGACATGAATTGAATAATGACAAGTATATCTGTATACCTCACAGCACTAACGTTTAGGGGAAATGTCCAAATGAATGGTTTACAAATTATAAATTAATAGAAAATAACGAGACTTCTCATAACAACTGTCAAAATTCTGAAAGTATTTCAAACTTTCAGATATAACTGAGCTGTTTGAACAGATATTCAGTCATTCAATTACATTGGGTACTACCTATGTGTACACAACTCTTTGTAGATTAAATTGCAAATATATTTACCAGTTGCCTCCAAAAAGCTCATGAATTATTTTCCTTTTCCCAATGAAAATTTACAGTGTCTTGCTTTGAGTTGTCGTGACACTAGTTACATTTGGTTACGTTATATGAAATAAGCACAGGTTGGCCAAACATTGCTGATTATTTGCATGGAGTAAGAAACTGATATATTTTGGATGCAAATTTATAACTGATTTATGTCAGACTAATGCATGTACATGTACGAGACATCATTATTTGTTTTGGGTGTAAAGAGGTCAGTTATAAATAATTATTTGCTGAGAATCTTTGCAATCTGATTTATTCGTATACCCTTATTGCACGTTTGAAATAACATAAAATTTTATCCTTGACATTCACATACATATTACGAGTCATGTAAAGTAAATTCAAATTAAATGAACAAATATTTAATACTTGTTGCACTCCATTATTTACAATCATTAACAAAAAGTGTAATTTCCTTGGTATGCAACCTTCACCGCTGGAGGATGAACTGTTTGAAAAATTACATGAATGTAGATGGTTTTGAAATAATATACAGATTTGTTTCTTATATACGCATATATTATTCCCTAACTGCATGCTATATTGAGGTTATCTTGAAGTAAATTAGAAATGAAATCTTGCGTCTGTAAATTGTTATATTGCATGCTGTGAAAAGATGGAACAAACTTGTAAATATATCTTGCAAAATCAATGCAAACAACTGATCAATAATAACCTTCACACATGAAAGCAAATATTGTTGATTGCGTGTGGAAGTATGTTTTGAAGAAATACATTAAAAGTTTACATGTTAATTATTTTGAGATAGTAATGCATTTTCGTCTATAATATGACGCCTCCATTTTATGATGGTCATCTAAAGCACACTTTTATACATTCAAATACATACTAATTATAAAGATATATACACTGACAGATTCTTAATATGGAAACATAGATAAAAGAAAAATGAAGTGTCATGTTGGAACTAAGTCAAAGATTATATGACCTTGAAATGATATCAATAAGTATAGCACTGCGTTCGTCAAAAATAAAAATATTACCGGTGGAGGGAGACCTCAGGTATCCCGTATTCCCTGAAATTATTTCAAGAACGAGTGGGCACCTGAGTAGAACCAAATACCTTCACAAACTAGTTGGTTAGTTCCCTTTTTCGCATATAATATATATTTATATTGATATCGTTAAAGAAAAGTTTTATCGGACTAAACTTTCTCAATGTCTAAAATTGAAAAAAACAACACACTATCGTTTGATATTTTTTTAAGGTGTGGGGGACTATATTTTTGAGACAAGAAACTTCACTATGTCTAAGGTCGCTTGATGAATATCATTTACGGAAATCACTGATTATTTAAGTATATATCTTATTGGTTTACTTAAACAATTTAGATAATACGTTCATACCATCAGATTAACAGGACAACTTATCCTGGTTAATAACTTGTAAATATAAACAAATATGGTAAACATGAAGTGGAGGGATACATAAAGTACTACTTTTCTTTTCCTCAGAAAAGCGTTGCACCGATCGATATTCATTATTTTCCAACCTGTAAGCCAACGCAGAAGGAAGTTGTACTGACGCTATGTTTAAAAACTTTAAGTTTCAATCTTTTTACATAATTAAAATGCTTTTAACTCAGCCTCTCTGTTTTTGCTGTCCGATTGTTGTATAATTTCAGAAAGAGACTAGCCGACCCTCGTCATGGCGAGTATATAGGCAGACAGGGAGACCAGCCCAGCGCGTGTGTAATGATATATATTACAAATGGACTATAAGAAGATACATTTCTTGAATTTCTTTAAAAGTGTACAAAGACTAATGTTTCTACAGTAACCTGGACAAACATCTCTTTATGTCTGCTGCGTTTGCAAATTGTTGTTATCAGTGTAACTTGGATTTTTTATAGCATAAGCCGTAATCGGAGCGAAAATACTACATGTACATAAAGATAAATATTTAATTAGCATTTCTAATTTTCATCTTAGAAAATAATGATACTCAGCAATGGCAATGTTTTCGCCAAAATTTAATAAACTAAGTTTAATAAAATTATAATCGGTGTTGAGTGGATGGGTAATAATTGTTTTATATCATTAAGGGACCAACAATTGTTAAATTAAATAGATCATCATCATATATTCTAAAATAATTATATAAAAAATACATTGGATTTCGAATACAAATTTGAAAGTAAATAAGGACAGAAATACAAAATTTTAAATACGACTTTGTTTCCAGGTTTATCCAAATGCAAAGGGATGTATATGCATTGATAAGAAAAAGGTTAAAACGGTAAACGGTAGACTAAATTTGATTTACTATGCTTATTTGTGTCATCTGGTTTGGTTGTATATTACTCTCACGTCCACTTTCATTAAATAAAGCAATCAAATAATTTCATAATTGAAAAGGTTGAACAAAAACCAACATCGTTACATTACCTGGAACTCTGACCTTTAAATAAATAAAGCAAATGACAATATATCCTTGACTTTTATTATAAAGTGTTTTTCTAGTTAGGAAAATAGTTGCGGCTTTGCCAACAAAAACTAGCCGTGATCAATACTTAATTTAATTTAGAACAAATGTTGTTCATGTAACAAAATGGCAACAGATGTTGTCTTCCGACCATAATAATATATAGCTGCACCGTATACATAAAAATTGATGTATTTTTATACACAGTTTACTTTGGGGAGATATTGAGTGATAAAACTATCAGCAAGACATTATCTTTTGGGGTTAAAAAAACATATAACGAAGTTCCGTGTTAATTGAATTACTAGTATGTGTGACATATTATAATTATATGCAACATTTATAATTATAAAATTGAGGTCAAAGAAACACTTCAAATATCATGTACAAGTTGTTATTCGTATGTTGTGCACATATATACGCATGCACATTGTACGGTATATACTAGGGTGCCCTCGACCTACATATATACCTATTGACGAGAAAAAGAGAAAAATAATGAACGTGAAAAAAACGAAAAAAAAAAAAAAACTGGACGGTTGAGTGATTAATTATAAATTTAAATTTTACACTGTGTAAAAAAATAAAAAGCAGTAAATTTTTAATCAAATGATTATATTTTCAGATCTAACAACGTTACAGAGCAATGAATATTTCATATATTCAGTTGTACAACATTATTCACGGGGTTTGCAATCAGACGTAGATAGAAATGTTCTGCAAAATGTGTGTCCCGTGATAGCGATGATGGAATGAGCAATCGATCAGTACAAACAGAAAGAGAGTTGTAAGGTTATAATGGATAACACTAAAGGCACATAATGTCCCAGAAACGAATAAATATCTAATTTTTACAAAGACAAAATATTAATTTTGTAACATTTAAATTATGATTCTAGAGCATGTTGGATGCTTGTTACCTGAGAGATAATCTATTTTTCTTATTATCCATGTGCCTCACTTTCTAGTTAAAAATAGCCCACGTACTCTTGAATTGCGTAATATAAAGGAAAACGCTGCTGTAAGTAAACTACATGTAATATTCACTCATTTCATTTTTAATAAACTAAAAGGAATACAAAAGTTATTTTGCATCATATACGCTTCTTTGTCAATTAATAAAGTAGGTGTATGTTTTCAAATAATTAGGTTATAATACAGTAAACGGAAAGTCGAGAACATTAACTGTAACTGCAATAAGATACACATATGATACTTCATTTTTTACGGCTCAAACAACGGTGCCAAATAGGGGGCCGAAGTTAAGACTTCTTTGTTATTTTATGAAAAATGATCTGTTTTATAATGACGACATATACGGACTTGCTTTTTATAAAATTAGATAAAACTGTTGATTTTGCTTTTTGAAGTATCTGCGCATAAACCGGAAGCTCTTCAATCAATGTTAGATGGCTTCAAAATTATTGCCATACATGGAGTTTAAAGGTCAACATCAATAAAACGTAAATTATGGAAAACACACGGCTTACGATTTTATATATAATAACATAATTTTAGAAAACGTTAAAGTATTTGAATATCTCGGTATCAACGAATTTTAAAATGGTCATCGGCACTCAAAAGAAACTAGCCCAACATTCACAGTATGCAATTCATATCGTTCAATTTTAACTAATTATTTATGAAAAGTGTAAGTCATTTGATAGTTTGGTATGTTCTTTTTTATCAACTAATATGCAAAAATATGGAACTTATTTATTGTAAATTTCTTCGGAAAATATTAAATGGAAGAAAGTCTACTAGTCATGATGAACAAACACACATATTCTGTAATTATTTATTGCAAACGTTTCGGTTGTATGCCGTCATCAGTGCAAAGCATAATGATTTTTGTTTACTAATTTTGATAGTTCATATGGTGAACTTAGAAGATACCCCACGAGAATTCGACGTCATATTCATCATAATTAAATATAAGTTAAAAATGATATCAATGCTTGATAAAAACGAATTATATTTTACTTAAAGGCTCATTATGCCTCATAAATGGTACCATTTTCATTTTCCAAAAACGTTTTGATTTGGTATCCTGTTAAACTGTCCACAAATTACCCATTTGCCATATAGTTAAACTTTCATAGCCCCTTTTTGCTTTGTTGGCAGTTGGTAAAATTACAGTGAATAAGTAGTTTTTGGATGGAAGTCAAAATAGTAATTTGTTTACATTTTGCTACCTTAATGACACTGTACATTCAGCGCTACTTTCCTCTGCCGCTAAACATCTAACATTATCAAAACATATGACATTTCTAAAGAATTTCATAAATAAGAATTTCTGAGTCATATTGCCTTTAGAATGATGGAGATAATAATGTAACATATAATGATAATTACTAGGCGTTTCTAGTGCATAACATATAGTATGAAATTGGAATGTCTTATGTATGATTAAACTAAAATAATGGAGATTATTATATTAAGTAGCAAGCAATCAATCTCAGAATTCTTGATTGATGTAAACAATGATGGTATGCCAAAATAAACAATTCTAGCCGATTAGAAACATTAAAACGCGAATTTGAACTGGAAGAATATTTGAAACATGTTAATTTCAAGAAATATAGAATTGCATTTACAAAAATTAGACATTCGTCTCACAACATGGAAATAGAGGTCGGCAGACATGTTATTATAGCAAGGGCAGGTAAAAAATGTAGGCAATGTAAGATGAATCTGGTAGAAAAAAAATGAATTTCATTTTTTTGCTGTCCGAAATAACTATGCACTACGTAGGCAATATTTGAAACCACACTTGAATCGTTGGTCGTTGAAAAAAAAGATGTTATACAAATCATATTATGTTTTTTTAGATTTAACCAAACAAATCAACTACATTTAGGTACCTGTTATTTATTTTTCTAGTTATGAGATTGCTCTTTAAAACTAGTTATTTTCAAGTACTTTGTTGGCGACGCCGGTGAGCGGCGTCGTCTCTTATGGAATGCTTTTTATTTTGGCCTATGGAAGGAGCTGTTATTATTAGCAGTTAATGTCATGTTGTGTTAATTAGTTTTATTTTGATTCGTAAAAATCAAGTAAACAAATATGTTGTTATATTTGTATCTAATAACTTTATGTAAAAAGCATGTGCATTGTGATATTATTTTCACGAAATTGCAGGCTCAGTTTAACAGCTTGTCCCTTAGCTTTATTGGCAATACTAAAACTCGGATTTCGAATATCGTTGTGGTCTACATCTAATTATTATTTTCTATGTTATCAATTTTAAACACTTGATATATATGCATAAAGATTTTGAATTCCATCCATTAGTACCAATGTTAATGTTAATGTTAGGATTTCATATTTATTCAATTATTAATGTTATGTGCATACATGTACATCTATATCTTAGTATATATGGATATGATGAGACTTATAATATTTCTGTATTTAAAGAGTTACAGTTATGACATTATTATTAAAGGGATGAGACTTTCATTTAAAGTAATAAATGATAATACATGTATTGATTGAAAATAGTCTTAAACTTGGATCAAGCAATATAATTAATAAAGTCACAAAAAATCATATTCTGAATAGTTATTCTAATTTTTTCTAACATGTGCATAGTTTGAAAAGGACAGCTTCTGTCTTATCTATTTGTAATGGAGGGACACCTGTCTCAACCTCCAGGTCTCCAGAGTCAACCCGAAAACATACTTTTCATAGAGTAGATTGTTACTTGCCCTTGAATAAATTTGTGCACTAAATTTTATATTGGGTGATTTGTGCCTAATGAAAACCAACAAAGTACAAAAAGTAACCGGGCACCAGATGAAAACATGAAAATACAATCTATCACAAAGTGGTTCGTTTGTTGCATTTTCATGTTTTCGCCTGGTGACCCTGATGCAAAATACAAAACAGCCTTCATAAAATTTCTTATCATAGAAAAAAGGTTAGTTTATTATCTGTACAAAAAAGATATTGTACATGTATTAGTACAGTTATGTTCACTTTCAAATTGACCTGTTTTAAATAAGGCACAACCATTAACTGTCTAAGCCCTTTTTAGTAAAAATAATTATACAATATATAAATTATTCTTTTTCTTATTTATTTAATTAAGAATTAATCCGTCTGTTAACTAAAAGTATCTGTCACGGTTTAGAACTATTCACTATTTAGGGGAGAAAATGTGACAGCTCAATCGCTACAGCCGCGGTACATTATAATGTGGGTCACAGGTTCGAGTTCTGGTCAAGCTGAAAGTTTTTCTCATCCTGTGACTGCATCTAACCCTACGTTTAATTCACTATGCTCTGTAAACATCAGAAATTCAAGGACACAAATCAATATGTAGGGGAAATATGTCGTGGTTTAGAACTGTTTCATTATTAAAGAGAAAATGTGTAGCCGGCCGGATAGCTCAGTTGGTCTTGTGACAGTCATGGGTTCGAGTCATGGTCAGGCAGTTTCAGTCAGGGTTTAGAAGTGGTTTTTCAACTGACACATGTTTGATTCATTTAACAGATTGTATTAAATTTGAAATGGACAAAGGCAGTATTGCATGATACTTTTAGATCTACAAAAGGCATTTGATACAGTTGATCCAGTATACTGCACATGAAGAAGTTCTTCTTCTTCTTCATGATGCCATAGGTAATGACATTCTTACATGGTTCAAGTCTTATCTCTGATAGACAGCAACTGGTGGATGTGGCTGGTACTCATTCTACTACTGCTCCTAGTACCTATGATGTCCCCTTGAGGTTCATTTTAGGTCCTCTTTTATGTCTATTATGTCAATGTCATGTCTGAAGCTTTTATGATATGCTGATGACTCAGGTATCCTTGTATCTGGTAAAATAAATCTGAAGAAATTCTCTCTTAAGGCATGAGTCTTATAAGTGATTGGTTAATTGACTATAAATTGTCTTTGCATCTTGGCAAGACAGAGTCTATTCTTTTCGGTTTAAGTTTCAACTTAAACTGGGCCTAGCCTACAGGTCACATAGTGGGGCGGGAAATTGAGAAAATAGTGCAAATTGTGATACAAGCATGAAACTTTCAGGAAATCATCTTTAGACCATGTAGATTTCAAAAGTGAAGTGGGCCCAAAAATATCTCTGCTCATTCAAGATGGCCACCATTTTCAAAATGGCCGCCATATAAATTTGACGTACATTCTAGCTCATTCATTCCAATTTTTTGTACAGACCTTTAACTAACACCTAAAGCATGCATATAGTTTCTCCTTTTCAAAAATTTTAATCTCACAAAATTTTCTCTTCATACTTCTTCCAAATCCAAGATGGCGTCCAATATGGCCGTCGATTTTGTGCAAAACTGTTATATCATTTTTTATAGTATAATTTGTTGCACAAATTATGTTTATTATGATAAAAAAGTGTTTAAACATATCAGAGATAATCAAATTATATGTTATTCTCAATAAAAGTAAACATTTTAAAAGTTTTTGTCTAAAAATATCTTTAAAAAAAGATCAAGAAAAAATTCCAATTTTTTCATATTTTTCAAATTTGATTTTCTAAAGTAATGTACAAAGTTAAAAAAGTTACTTTATATCTTAAACTGTATTTGACATTCCATTTATATCATGTGTTTATTGTAAAGAATGTAAGAAAAGCATTAAATATGTAGGTTTTATATTTTGTGAAAGTGGGTGGGGTAATTTTATATGATTATTTTAAAAGAAAAAACAACAGAAAATCTACATAGCTAAGTTCATTCTATTTCTTTGCCTTTTTACTTTTCTATGAATTCTTATGCAAAAGTTCCAACTTAAAAAGTACTTTTTTTTGATGAAAGTAATTTTTTCTTCCTTTGGGCCATTTGGTGGGTGAGCAAGAAAATGCACATACAAACATGTGTATACATTCAGTTATTAAATTTGGTTGCATGATAATTCTTGTTTCAATATATTTGATATCATATATTTATTGTTAATTGTAAAGACATATAAGAAGACAATAAATCAACTAAACGTGCTTAAAATAGCAAACATGTACATGAATGTAAGGTATAAAGAGAGTCCATAAACGCATATTTTTGACTTCTCCACAATTTTATATTTATAATATAAACATGGCTTAAAAGCCAACAAAATGTATGTAATGTGAAACATATATATCAATGATATGGCCTGGCCTGCATGCAATTTTTTGAAAAGTTAAGATACAAACTAAGTGTATTTCCTAAAGTAATCATATCTTATTTTTTTCTTTCAATAAGAGGGTAATGATGACCCTGGCTCACTCACCTAAGATCATTGTTGGAAAAAATGTGACAAGATCATTTTGGGAGTGTCAATTATGTCATAACATGCATGATTTGTGTCATAATTGAATCCGGTTGCTTTTAAAGAAACATGCTCAATATCTGCTTTCAATTTTTTATTTCACACGAGAGGACTTTAATAACCATATTTATATACGAGTCCATATAAACTTAGTGACCTTTAGTGTTTGGTAAATTTGGACCATGTTGTCCATGATATATCATTATTATAACATAATTATGATGATAAATGATTAATGTATATGCATCGGATACTGTAGGTTAAGAGAAAACAGACTTATTACAGTAGTCTTTGTAAATTAAGTGATACCATTGCAAAACTATTTTAGACTGCAGTAGCATCATACAAATTTATGCATGTTATATCAGTCTACATCCCAAATATCTTAGTTCAAGTCATTATATTTTAACACTAGATGTTTTTAATGTGTTTTCCTATACAAGTCTGTGAACCCAGGTGGCTCTATGAGCATGATTCATTAAATGTGTTAATAAAGACCCAAGGTGCTCTACATGATTAGTACCTGTGCTCTGTGCATTTTGGTTTTTGAGAAGCTTTTTTATTTTGCTTGTACAATAAATGATCCCAAAGTTTTTAATGTAACTTTAAAAGAGCTCTTCTTTACTTGGCAAGGTTATATGTTGACTATCTAAGCTCTAGGCATTGTAGTTTGTTTGTTAAAATAACAACAACAACAACAAAAACAACTTCAATGTGATTCCCTACAAAAGTCTTTAAAAACTGTGTTCCTCGTGAGGGCCTTTAAATCATGCTCCTGCAGCACAAAGTGGCTTTCCCTGTCGCTTAGTTTACATTGACTTATATATTAAAATTCTTCTCCGAAATTATGTGCACAGAGAAGAGAAAATTTCGTATATCATAACATTGTGATGTTATATATAAAGATTATGAACTATTGGCATAGGGTCAAAATCACTTAGTTTACATGGACTCTTATTGGAATATAGTTATATTAGTCTTCTTGTAGTTCTGAGAGCCTAGTTATTGGACATGATTCTTTTCAAATAGTTTATAAATCATGACTGGTGAAAAAAAAGATACTCCTTATATGATTTTAGCATTCTTCAGTATAAAAGAATTATAGACCTTTACCAGCATTGGGTCTTAGGCGCGTGATCTAGGGTCAACAATTCTCTCTTGTTCAATGGGAAAAATAAGGTATGGCTACATTTAGTTTATATTCCAAAGTATAAGCTATGTTTGTTATGTGGGTCAAGTGGTTTTATTGATACCTATTTTAAACACACCTAGTCATTAGATAATATGATGTATCAGTCGCCTAATTTTTTGTTTCTTTTGAAAATATCATGTCTACATAAGTTATTAGAAATGGACGGTACTAATTCAATTATACTTGGTTACAATGATGTGCAAGTAAATATAACTTTGAATCATTTTGTTACAAGCTTTTAGAAAGACTAAATTGTGCAGGAAATAATTGTATTCATAAATAGACAACATTTCACTAAGGTCCAGGCATGATTTTATCTAACATATGGTTCGTTGATGAATATTCATTCTTCTTTCTGTACAATTATTAAATTATATTAAGAATATTGAAACAACTTATATCATGCAAACATTTAATAACTGAATGTATACATATGATTGCATCTGCATTTATTGATATTTTAGTACACCCTCTATACCTGAAGGAAAACAAAAATACCTTGATACAATAAAATACTTTTACAGTGAATATTTGCATAAGAATTCTTAAAAAACGTTATTTTGTACTACAATTGTCTGATAAATTTACCCCACCCACTTTTAATAAGTATAAAACCTTCACATTTTTGTTTGTTTTTGTTACAATTATACAATAAAACATAGTGTTGATTGAATATCAAATACACTTTAATAAACTATGTAACTTTTGGAATTTTGTACATAGACCTAGAAAACCATGATTGAGAAAAATGCAAAAAATGGCACTTTTTCTTTGATTTTGTTAAAGATTTTTTTTTGTACAAAAAACTAAAAACATGACCAACAATGTAGTTAACCTAAAATTTGATTTTTTTCTAATATATTTCACAATTTTATATGGAAATACGCATACCTTGTGCAAAAAAATTATACTACAAAATAGATATATCAGTTTTCATTAAAATTGGCAGCCATATTGGACGCCATCTTGGATTCTGAAAAACTATGCAAGAGAAATTGCCTGAAGATTTAAATTTTTGAAAAGGGGAAATTATATGCAAGCTTTGGTGTAAGTTTCAGGTCTGTACAAAAAATTGGAATGAATGAGCTATTATGTACATCAAATTTATATGGCGGCCATCTTGAAAATGGCGGCCATCTTGAATGAGCAGAGATATTTTTGGGCCCACTTCACTTTCGAAATCTACATGGTGTAAAGATAATTTCCTGAAAGTTTTATGCTTGTATCACAATTTGCACTATTTTGACAGCAGAGACCTTATTTCCCGCCCCACTAACATGCAATGGTACTGCTATAAAGTACACATATTTTGTTAAGTAGTAAGGTGCCAAACTTGATCAAATTTTTTTTGCGTCGCCTTTAATGCTTTGCATCAATGCTTTTCTTGTTCTTTTCATTAAACAACCTGACAATAATTGAGTCATTTATCTGTGCTCTTTTTCAGTAATGTCATTGTTTAAATGCCTCTCTGTGTACGAATGTCGTGATTGGCGGTCTAACACGACTATTAGTTCCAACAAAATGCATGAATGAGTTTGATAAATGAGAAACATGGATGTTTGATTTGATTACGCCACACGTCAATGTTCATAACAAACTTTTCTTGTTTGTGATATATCAGTAATACTATTTTGATAAGAACATAAATTTTTAAAAAGTTAACCATCATAAAGATAACTAAAATTTGTGGAAGCTCCTATATCAGACATCCCACCAAACGCTCAGGCAAACGACCAACATTCTCTACACGTGAATGACATGATTAGGATTTTAATTTTGTTGAATTATAAAATATTAGATCCATATCCAATAATAATATGTGAAGAATGTTAATAGTAATATTTAATTTTTGCATAAAATTTATCAAAGATTTTGTTTGTAAATTTCCGCCAGCTTTAAAAAAATCTACTGTTTTCGATATCAAGCATTCACTAAGTTATTTAAACTACAAGAAGTTGTTCGAATCGTTTCATAAAAAGCTAATGGGCTAGTTAAGAGTAACATAGTTTGGAAGGCAATATCAAAAACTATTAAACATTCAAATGCGGCAATGGTTGTGTGGTTGTGATATTGACATAGTTCAAATATGATCTTACAGCTCTTTCTGTAACATGATATAATTTATGACATAGTGAAAAAAACAGCATTAACAACAAAATTATCATGTTGCTTCCTCAATAAAATGACTTTTGGGAATGAATTTGCGAATTTGCGAATCGATTCTTTGGTTAACAATAAAAGCATGTGGAATAAGGAAATAATAAATATGGTATGATGGATAATATTTAAGACAGACATCAAATGGCTTAATCTTTTCGATATAAACGAACGGATGGGAATGATTCTCTTACTATATACTGGCATATTATATATCCACTCTACTCAATTACTCAAACAACCCGAACATTTCACCCCCCCCCCCCCCCCCGATGGAAATGAAGCAAAATGCATTTTACTATTTGTTAACCTATTCCCTCCAATACCACCGTAGGGAACGTGTTACAGTATCACGTTTTTCGGTTACAGTATAGAATTTTCAAGATGGAGGATTATTTGTTGGGAGGACAGGTAGGTGAATTTTATCCAGGTCCGTACTACAAGTAGTTTAGTTTCTAAAAGATATTTTTGTGCTTTGCTTGTAAGGAACAGAATCCGGTATCTAGTCATATATTTCTTCAGACCCTGCACCGCAGATTTATCGTTATATTGTCTCATAAATATGCAGATTTGACAGTTTGAAAATTTGAATCGAATGACCAACGCATTTTTCTCCAATTTCGACATTATTTATGCATGCCTGGAAAAAGTAAATCTGCAAAACGTTAGTCCTTTATGTTAGGAAACGTTTAAAAAAGTAAATGACCAGTTGAACCTATTTTCCTGTTCGTAAAATGCGTTTGAAAAAATAAACAATGTTACAGTATAGAGCGAGGTGATTTGTGCAGGGTTACAGCATAGACCTAGCGATTTTTATCCGATTTTGTTACAGTTTATACTCAAATTTCGGTTACAGTTTAGACTTCGATATGTTCTATATATACTAGGTAAAATGTATGAATGTTACATAGACTTTTAAATCTCTGTGAGCTTATTGGCCCGATGGCTATTCGTCCGTCTGTCGTACACATGTGTGTTCAATCTCATCCGCTCAGTAACTACTTGACTAAATATGATGAAATTTACACGACGTTCTACCAATTAGTCGTTCAGATGGTTTCGGTTGCAATCGGGGATATGAAAACCCAAAACATAGATTTTGAAAAAAGGCAATGTTTAAAGACTCTTCTCGTCTCGAACCAAAATCAGTCAAATCAAATCATGATCATGGCGTCATTTCGAATGCTTCTTTGTTGAATTTACGATTATTTTGTCATTATTAAATTAAAACTTGTTTTTTCTTATTTCAGACATTCTGTATAGCAGTTTTCATGTTTCTGAAAAAAAAAAAATATTGAAAGTTATAGAGTATAAATTAAGGTCAGACAATTACAATATCTTCTCTAGTGAGCCTGATGGAGGTACATAAAAGTGGCAGAGTCGGGATAAGCGCGTCGACTTCAAATTGTCTTTCATTTACTGCTGTAGTTGAAATCCAATCATGACTTTGGATCCTTTGTATGTGAGGAATCTATCAAGCTAATTTACGGAAGGTCGGTGGTCTAGTCAGGTGCCCGCTCATGTCTGAAATGTTTCACAAAGGGTATCTGGGGTCTTTCTTTACACTAAAGCAGGAATGTTTTCACATGACCTCAGTGTCGTTGAAAATTAAAATCCAAGAAAGCCAAACGTAACAAGACCTTTTAAATACTTACAAAATACATTATGGTAGATGGAAATTCCAACTTAAAATAAAATTTAAGGTTGAAATATTGCTCACTTAAATACTGTTTTATTATTCTTAGGGTATTGCCTGCTTGTTAATTGTGTCTTTTGACAGCTTATCTATAGTATGCAGGCTTCATAACCTCCCTCTCCCCTCTCAAAATTTCATTTTATTTAGTTTCACAGATTGTTTACTCGTTTAGGGCACACGAAATGTTTAACCTTGGGGTAATATGCCGCTTTTCATAGAATGGCAATAATGTGTCACATTGAAGGTTCCATGATAACCGCCATATGAACACATCCACACATGTTAAAAAATCTAAAGTGTACCAGTTCATGTTTAATGTGAATTCTGTTGAAGCCGGTGCTAGGAGGCGTGGACGGTAGCTTGCAGTTACCACTTCCGTCCATGAACAGGTTTAATCAAGCTGATCCTGCAACATTTTCATGTTTTCCGTGTTGGACTTCTGTTAAGGATTCTTTTTTCTCTATTTTATTACTAATAGGCATTATTATAATGTGTAATGAAATAAAGCAATAATCTTTCTTCTCTCAATACAATTCGATCAAAGTTACTGTTGTTGTCGTGAAAACAGTCCTTACTTAGGACATTACTTATTCTGCAAAAAGTCTCAATCTGAAACTTAAAGTAAGAAAAATAGCAAACTATAACTTTTCTGCTGAAGAAAAAAGTAATACATGTACAACCTTTCAATAATGTATTAAATAGAACAGTATGTGTTATTTCATAAAAATAATGGATACACGAGCTTTGTTTGAAATTTGGAAAGTATCTAAACAGTAACCGAAATCTGAGTATAAACTGTAACAAAATTGGTTCAAACTCGCTAGGTCTATGCTGTAACCCTTCAAAATTAACCTCGCTCTATACTGTAACATTGTTTATTTTTTCAAACGCATTTTACCAACAGGAAAATAGGTTCAACTGGTCATTTATTTTTATAAACGTTTCTAAACACAAAGGACTAACGTTTTGTAGATTTACTTTATCTAGGCATGCTTAAATAATGTCGGAATGGGAAAAAAATGTGTTGGTCTCTCGATTCAAATTTTTAAACCTTCAAATCTACACATTTATGAGACAATAAAGAGATAAATCTGCGGTGCAGGGTCTGAAGAAATATATGACTAGATACCGGATTCTGTTCCTTACAAGCAAAGCACAAAAACAACTTTTAGAAACTAAACTACTTGTAGTAAGGACCTGAATAAAAATCACCTACACCTCTTCCCATAAATAATCCTCCATCTTGAAAATTCTATACTGTAACCGAAAAACGCGATACTGTAACACGTTCCCTACGGTGAATACAACATTTTCGATCAAAATCCTTATTGATGTACATAGGTTTCATTCATTAACTTATTAAATATATCCATTAAATATTAACATTAGTTATATGAAAACAAATCATATTTACCGGTTTAGGTTTTTACCAGTTTGTCAATGTATTTTCTATTTATTTTGTAAATTTATCAAAATGCACAAACATATAAATCAAGGCAACACATTTTTATATAAATCAAGGCAACACATTTTTATATACCTTACTTCTTTATATCATAAACATGTATCTAATTCACATTTTGAAGTTTTTTTGAAGTGACATTATGCCCATTAAAAGGTATATAGTGAGTGAATAGGTAGTAGTAAAAACAATGCACGAAGGATAACTCTAATGGTCTAAGGGATATATCCACCGGAATTTATCTGTAGCGTTCAATTTATAAAAAATAGTGGGACAATCTTTAAATATTTGAGGCAGATTTAGTATTTTTTATCCTAAACGTTTTCGATTATCAACTGTCATCATTTTAGTAGACATATAGTCAATTCAGCTCAACTTGAAAATGAAAAAAATGAGCATAATGCACCTTAACATTCTGCAATCTTCATACATTCCTCTAGATGAGAATTATAAGCTAGTGCGTTATTTATTATGTATTAAAACATGTTTTATAGTGTTTTTACAATTTCCTCTGTGCGTTGAAACGTACAGGTGTTACGTATATAGAATAATCGGATGATCTAATTATGTTTATTATTACCGAATGTTGCATAGACTAGTGTATTGTTATAAATCTGAATTTTATTCTGCAGAGAAGAGAAGTATGCTAGATTCACATTGATATCGTTGAATAATATTGATATTTTATATACGCATGCCAGAAAGAAAAGAAATGAAGAAAGAAAGAAAAACAAAAGAAAGAAAAAAGAAAGAAAGACAAATTCTTGCCTGCTTTGTAAACAGACAAAACTCTTATTCAGTTAAAACCGTCTTTCTTTCAAGTATTTGTAAACAAATCAAGTCCGTTTTTGACAAATCCTGATTTCACAATCAATACTTAGTGTGTTTTATGTTAAATAAATGCAACAAGTTTTCTACAGGTCATTTTTGTGGTAAGAATATCAGTTAGTTCCACACACTTTGTAAACTTTAGTTTATGATTTCATCTTCCACATGTTACGGCATTATATATCTGTTAATATTTCACACTCTTTATAGTTATTACAATTAAGTTCTTGGTGAACAATATTTATGTTAAATCTAAGGAGGTGGGTGTAGTTTTCTTATTTATGACTCTTGTATTTATTAATGTGCCTCACTTTCTCGTTATAAATAGCCCACGTGCCCTTTGAGTAGCATAATATAATGTCAATAAAACGGAAAACACTGCTGTTGGTAAACTTCCTGCGATGCCAAATTCTTGCATATCAGACTGGCGTTTCCGTGAGTTTTACCCATGCCGGAAATTTCATCTGGCATGGGGGGTTCCAGATGAGTCGCGTGCTGTACAATGGCACGATTAGGATGACGTCATTTTACCGTTATGAATGAAGTTGTAATTCATACGCTGTTGTAAGAAAGAAGTTACGGTTGTAATGATATAAATTTTCATTGAAAATAAAGATAAAGAATTTAAAATATAATGGAATATGGTAGAATATGCAAGAAAAAATATCTGACATATGTTTGCGGTTCGGATCGGAATATCCGTCCCTCGGTCACCCGCCCATGGGCGGTTACTCGGCAAGCCTCGTTACCGCCCAATGGGCGGGTCACCTCGGGACGGATATTCCGATCCGAACCGCAAAATATGACAGATATTATTAGTCATTCTACTGTTTATAAATAAAATGTAACACAAAAGCATGTGTGCATCTTATTTGCTTCTTTTACTTCTTTAATTGTATTAGGTGCACGCTTTCAACGAATTAAGCCGGAAACTCTCGAGCTTTATACAAAGTACGCTTAGATTATTATAATCTCTATCAGATAAATCAGGTTAGTAAGAACATGGCTTTCATAACATTGGTTGTTTTATCATGGGAATAAAGATAAGATAATTTTCAAATTAGTGCCATAAGATTTCAAAAAAGAAGAGAAATAAATGTTTTTTTTCAAACAGTTTATTTGATAATATCTCATTAGTCAACGAAACAGTTATCTCGGTATCTCTTTTCTATTTTTCGCATGATACCAAAGATCTAAATTAACCTTTACTTATTGTAAAGTGTTCATTATCTAGTTTAAAAATAGCTTATTTTCAAGTTTCTTATTTTTCGTTTCATTTTCGAACCAGATAATTGTGAAGACAATTATCTGTTGTTTTTTGTTTATCTACGTTTTCTATAATGCTATTGTCTAAATACCTGTTGGTCTAATAATATCATACATGATTGGAGGTCTACCCAGACTCTTTGTTCCGACAAAATGCACGAACGAGTGTGATAAAAGAGGCGTGTGCATGTTTGATTATATCACATGTCAACGTGCAGACACGTGATAATGTATTCTTTTTATGATGTTACAGAAAAATACTATTCAAGTATAAACACAGATGAATAATATTAAACCAACCTAAAGGTAATTTAATTTTTGGAAGCTCCCATTAGACGCTCAGTGGAACTTAAATGTCTTTAAAAAAAGACTCGCATGAAATATTTTAAGAATATAACAAGACAGTATAACACTTTGCAAACTTGCTAGATAGAATATGAAATTATGGAAAAAATGATGATTCGTGCATTTAGTATGTCAATGATTGTCTTCGAAAATTCTTCTTATTTCTAAAAACTACTGTTGCTATTTATATAGTATAAGCATATGAATTACAAAAAAATAGATAGCACAAGATATCTCATCCCTGACATTTATATTCTATTTTTGGTTCTTAATCAAGAAATGTAGATATGCCATGTATGAACTGCTAATAACTAAAACATAATACTTTCTCAATTAATTTATAAAATGGCTTAATTAATTTATAAAATGGCTTTTCGTCAACGAGCAATTGACCTTTTCAGAGAAAAGTGAAAAAAAGAAATTGTAATGAATTTTCATTATATTCCGCAAACACTTTGTATTTGTATATAATACATATGCAGAATATTGTTATTGTATAAAATTAGCCAACTACCGAAACTGATAGAAATCACACAAACACAGATATTCTCTCAGATTAAGCTGCAAAAAAAATGGCGTTGTTCGACCGGGTGACAGAACTTAAATCACAACTGTCAATAAATAACATTGTAATGGTTGACACAGACGATGCTCGTCAGTTGTATTAATGGCCACGAAACGATTGCTGGATTGATTATAAAACTGGCATCAATGATATTTCAATTAAAGTCATTGCATTATAATCAAATGATTCTATTTCCAAGTCTAAGCTCTTTTCAAGCCATTGTTAGGAATGAATATTTCATTATTTAGCTATACAAAATTATTCATATGTATGCTATCAGACGTAAATAGATAATGTTCTGGACAGTCCCATAGGACATTGGCAATAGCTTAGTGGTAAAAGAATATTAACGGTTGTTATTATGGTTATCCCTTTAAAGGGATACTCAGGCAAAATAATGGCAAAAATATAAAAATGATTTTCTGTACTCAAATCACCCTAAAATGACATTTCTTAAAGTCCCAACATGAATTTCTGTATAAATTCTATATATTTTGGGTTTGAAGTTTGAATATATCTATATATGTTGAACGAAATTTTGACGCGAACAGAATCACCGAATAGTTTAAAAACAAGTCATGCGATTTGAACAAACCCTGGAAGTTACAATAACAAATATTGTGGACATTGTATGATTGAAACAAGTCTAAGTAATTGATTTAACATGTTTTTTAACGTTTCCAGAGTACAGAGTGACAACTATTGTGAAATTTTAGCGCTCTAACCTGACCCACGCGGGTCAAGTTAGGAAAACACCATTTTATTCTTTATATGGAGAAAAGTTTTGTTCCTTTGACTGTTTAGTGTATTCATTTTGAGGACATTTACAGAATAATGAATGAAAATTTCAAAACTAAGAAATGAAAATTTTGCCTGTGTCTCCCTACTGTACCATAATTGATATAACATAACTTGAAATTAGAAATTAGAGATATAACAATTATGGACAAAACAATAACAAACAAGAATTATCTTTAAAAAAGATACTCGGGCGATGTGAAACTGGTAAACTTACCTATGTCATCTCTAACTTTTCGATACATATAGAAATGTTAGCAATGCTTACATAACAATGGCAAAATAATTTCATGTAGGTAAGAATAAAACCCATTTGACTTTGTGAATTTTTCTAATCATATGCAATATTTACATTATTATTTAGAGCATCACTTATGAAATATTGCAAAAAAGAAATAAGAATAATAATTTATAAACATTACAGCAATTGAACACATTAACTTATTGAACATCATAACCTGAGCGTACTTGAAAAGTTCTTATACATTTGTATTTTGGTGTCTTTTTCGATATTGTGAATTAACAAAATTGTTATTTTGATGCAGTCTTTTCAACATTTAATATAGACACTAATTGAGTTAACATCTGACAACATAATTTTCGCACATAATTAAATTTTAGGAGACCTTTCTTCTTTTCATTAATGAAGCAGGTAATTGCAAAGACATTTATCTGTGTTTTTTCGCATATTTACGTTTTCCATTATGTAACTGTCTACATGCCTGGCGGTGTAAGAATTTCATGATTGGAGACCTACCAAGACTGTTAATTCCCACAAAATTAATAAACCAGTCTGATTAATGGGCAAGCATTTATGTTTGATTATATCACACGCCAGCGTTCAAATACGTAATATACTATTCGTTTTTATATTGTAACAGCATTACTATTCAGATATGAACACATATGTACAAATTTAGTACCTTTATATAGATAACTAACAATTTTGATCCTTTATCATATAGTCCGCAAATGATCAACATGTTCTAAATGGCATTTCCTCAACAAATAAGAAAAGAAACTGTTGTGGAATTTTACTTTTATTTATTTACTTAAGAATAGTTATATATTTTTGTCTTTGATATAAAAACTTTTGTTTTATGATTGTTATCTAAATGGAAATCATAAATGAACTAATTTCTGTGTGAAGGGTTACCTAACTAGAAAGAATATTTCACAAACTTGTGTTGAACTTTAAAACATTTGTGTCAGAAATATAACAACAATAATCAAATGATATCCAACAAAAAAAAAAAGAAATCTTTCAGTGTACGACTGTATTCGCCAAAGTTTGCGTAAAAGTACAACCAACTAAACACTATCTATATATTCTGTAAGTCACAGTTAAGCAACATCAGTTTTTCAAACAGAAAAAAAGAATAAAACGACAGACGAAAGGCGAACAACTTTTATACGACCTTGCAAAGTGAGGACATAAAAATTTTAAACTGTTTTCAAATTGTAAACCGGCCAAAGTTAGGACATAAATATGTTAAAATGTAAGCCTGGCAATGTAAGGGTATTCAAAAGGTATGTTGTAAATATGGCAACTTGAGGACATAAATTGTTTAAATAAACAGACCATTAAAACTATTCCACAGTCATCAAAGTATTGATTTCATACAACAATATCTTTCCATTATCAATATGCAAGTATAATAATGTGAGTACCCACCCAGTCGATACAAAAAATATTTAATTCATGCACGCTGTAGATCATTAAAAACATCGTTTATGTTTTTCTTTGTATTTCTTTCTGGCATTCAAAAAAGAAACAGGCGCTCTTTATAATCTTCAATATATGATAAATATATTACCACCATCATCTAATATAATATCATAGAGGTGCTATCAAATGAATTTTATTTTGCACAGAAATTTGATTTGCAAACCAATATCAGTTGATGGTTTTGACCTCATACAATGACTTAAATACAGTTATTTAAATCTACTATGAATTGTTCTAATTATAGTACTATGAATTGTTCTAATTATAGAATGCATTGCATTGAAAAGTGAACTAGTATAAATGCAATATAAAACATAGAAATGCGGCAGTGAATTGTGACATTGGCTTTACTTTAATATGCAGAACGAACAAATCTATCGGTTGTGTTTTGTCACATGATATTGTAATTTATTAATTATGTTTAAAGTTATGTGAGCCATGGCCATTACTCCCATTTTTAAATAAATAAGAATCTTTAATATATATCATTGTTGTTGTGAATGTGAATTATTTCCCATTGTAATATAATTTATCACAACTACAGCAGCAGCAGCAACAACAACAACAATAACAACAATAACATCAACAGCAGTGAAATTATCATGTTTGCTTCCGCAATAAAGCGACCTTTGGGAGATTGAGGGCGAACAAATTATTTAAAGAGACAACACTTGTTAACAATAAAAGCAAATGAAATCAATATACAATCTGTAGAATATGGAAATAACAAATCTGGCCTGATTGATAATATTCAAGAGAGACATAAAACGGTGTAATTTCTCCGATATAAACAAACAGAAATGAATGATTCCAACTAAATATTTGCATATAATACACATTCAAATCCAATAAGTTAACAAAACATTTTCCCAGTGGAGATATAATAATATACATTTTACTGTATTTGTAACCTGAAACTTATGCCTTTCATTTCCTAAAATACCACATATTTCATGAAGATCCTTATTCAAGAAAAAACGTTATTAATCATGAACTATACGTCACATCTTAACATATTAGATATTATAAAACATTTATTTGACACATTTGAGTGTATGTGATACATTTTAACAACTGTTTTATAAGGCATTTGCTGCTTTTGTGGGTTTGGTATATTATATAGATAATTGTAATTAATACGTGTTGATATATCGCACTTCTATAAATCTTATATACTTTGTGACTTGGCAAATTTTACAAACGTGAGTCTGGGGTGTATATTTTTCCAATTAAAAGAAAAAAGTATGTTAAAAAGCGACACGCCCAAGATTTATAGGAAATAACAGTAAAGGAACACGCCTCCAGATTTGATTTGTTTTATTGTTAAAAATCAGATGTTTTGTTTTGTGTTCAGAACAGAATACGAATTAAGAGATCGGCCGAGCATAGTTACATCGTTTTACTATCTGGTTATTTTTCTCTGAAAGAATTTTATGATGCCTTTCTAACTGACACAATCTCAGGAGGAAAATCCTTATTTATTTTTACAAAAAGCTTATTTAAAAGGAAGAAATAATAGTAAATACTACATACAACGCATATATTCAACTAATTTCATTTATAGCTAGCATAAAATATCCGTCATGACTGGTCATTTAAGTGACATAAAGTTAATAGAGTCTGAACCTTCTATATGAAATAAAATATCATTAAATAGGTTTTGCTTCGTCACCCGTGTTTGTCCAGGGCAGCTTCAGAACCTCGGAGAGTTGATCAAAAAGGAATTTGCGCGTGTGTGTATTTGAGTTTATTTATACTCGCCACCAGTTTCCCATATTGGTGAGGCGTCCTGAAGAGCATTTGTCATTTTAGATTTTTGGAGGTGCAAGATACAGATACAGAAAGTTGCCCCAATCCTAAAAGCTTCTCCTGGTTTTTTAGCGTGTCAAGTGTTAAAGCACCCATTTACGGGACCTCGATTTAAAGTCTCACCCGAAAGACTGATTAGAAATTTGAGTTGGCCAGCCCGGGGATCGAACCCACAATGTCGATATTACAAGTCTCGCGCTCTAACCGATTGAGCTATGCGGGCTGGCTAAGGAATTTGAAGAAATGTGCTTGGTTTATATGCCCAGTCTACTGAGCATGCACAACAACATTAAATGACTTTCTGATGAGGAGGAACCAGATATACAGGTCAACAGGTCATTGCAAAAAATACAGTGACGTATGGTGGAAAAATAAATAGTTTAATAGTTCAAGCGCTTAAGCTTAATATTATACTGTATAATGTAACACGTAGACTATTGGTCACCGGTTAAGGCAGTATACCCTCTTGTTTTGTCGGGGTCAGTTTTCTCATTATGGCTGGAATGTGAATGGTATCTTAGCAACAATAATCCAGAATTTGTTTCAGTCCGGTTACCAATTCATGTCCATTTCATTTGTCAGATTTTATTAGGTTTCAAATGCATCAAGGCAATCTTGTCGGTATGATCCTGTTGGATCTCCAAAGGTATTTGAGAATGAAGATCATTGTATATTTTAATGAAAAAGGAGCTTCGGGTTTTGTTTACGACATCTTAAGGTGAACGATTTCTTGTGGTGTTCCTCAAGGCTCGAACTTAAGACCTCTTTTGTTTTAATCTATATAAATTATATGTCAGCTATGATAA